>NC_088871.1:39984999-40029796 GCF_032884065.1 Artemia franciscana
GCTCAGTCAAAAAGATGAATGGAAATGTTTCAAAAACCAGTGTCAAGATATCTGGCGATAACGGGCAAATATTGGGGTCCAGTGAGGTTAATGCATTTCTAACCTCTATTGTACCACTTTTTCAGGCATCACCCTCCAGGAGAAAGTCTCACTTCTTGACAATTGCCCCAACGAAGGCACCATTGCACTCAGAGAATTTGAGGTGTATAGTGAAGACAAACGTTTCTCCTTTCCCAGGCAAAATCCCAGCAAAGCTCATACGTGAACTTGCTCTGTTCCTAGTCCTGCCACTTTCGGTTCATATAAACCAGCGGATTCGCATCTTGGACCTTCCCTAGATCGTGGGAAAAGGCCCACATCTGTGCAATTCCCAAAGTGAACCCGCCCAAGTCGTGTGATGATTTAAGACCAATCTCCCTAGCGCCATGCCTAGCAAATGTGACAGAATCGTTCATCTTGCGGCGGCTACTAGAGCAAATAGGTGAGACTATCGACAAATACAAATATGGTGGACTCCCAAATTGTGGGACGTCCAAATATTTAGTCAGAATGTACGATCAGATCCTGAAGTGGCATGAAAAGCAAGGCTGTTTTGTCGACCTAGCAGCCATTGACTTTCGCAAAGCTTTTGATCTCCTACCGCACCTAGTGGCCTGCCAAAACCTGAAACGAATAGGTGCTGAACGACAAACACTAGCCATTGTGCTTGATTTTCTGTCTGAAAGACAGCAAAAAGTATTTGCTTTACGCGAAGAGGACTGTGACTCAGTGGAGTAAAATAGCATGTGGTGCCTTGCAAGGCACGAAACTAGCAGGAATAACATTTCTTGTCATCATCAACTACTTTCTGGTAGAGCATAACAACAAATACAAATTTTTCGACGATTTGTCGCTCTTAATCGCCTATCTTCTTCATGGCAATGTCCCTACCAAGCCATTCCCAGAAACTACTTTCGATCTAGTAAGTTCACAAAAGGTACAGAAGTTTTGCTGGGACAAATTTTATGGTGGGGGGATTTCAACGGGGTCAATTTTCATTGGAAAATGGAGTTTTGCAGGGAAGTTTCAACGGGGTAACGGGGGTAAATTTAATTTTTGAGATGTGGTCAAACATTTGTTTTTTTTTTAAACAACTTTTTCAACTGAAAATAAAGATTAAAAGTAAAAGTTAAAATGAACAGCAATTAATCCGTATATGAGGGGGGCTGTCCCATCCTAAACCCTCACTTTTTACGCAATTTTTGACCTTTAGTCACAATTCGCTGAGAAAGGCTCCTCAAAGACAATGGCCGTTGAATTTAAATTAGGTGTATTTTTAAAGAACTTTAAAATTTTAGTGTTAAAGATTGGACAGCTCTCCTAAAAACAAAAAAATGGAAAGAATGTATTTAAGGTATTTCAGGAGACTTTGTGGAAAATTTGATAGTTTTGTGTTAAAGGGTGATATAGGTTTGTTTTCACTAAGGGTAAAAATACTGATTAGACTGATAGAATACTTGGAAAAGATTATTGATTTACCAAATATAGGTTAGAAAAGGCCGCTTATTTGGAGGTTTTGCATGACAGAAGGAAAAGTTCAATGGCTTCGCAGGTAATATCAATTTTAAATAGCTGTGGGTTAGCAAGTGTTTGGAATAACGGGAAGGAGATAGGACTAAAGAAAGGAATTGTCACGAATTTAGTGAAGGATGCTTTTCACTTCCTGGCTTATTGTCCTGAAATACAGGATTTAAGAAAAGAGTTATTTTCTACTAAAATGGGGTCAAGTGAGTGGTTCGTCTCAGTAGTGGGATAAAAATATTGAGGAACAATAAAACAGATTGGAAATTATATTAAATTGGGAACGGCCCATAGAAAAATATTTGTGTGTGTATGGGGGGGGGAACGTGTGCTTGAAGTGTTTTAAATTGCCTTTGGGACTTTAAGCTCTTAGTACCAATCATGTGTGCGAGATTTTGTGCAATTACGTGAGTTAGTTTTTTGGTATTTTTGGCTTTTTTGTTTATTTTCTATTATTAATTGTTATTTTTCTCATGGCTATGGTTATGTACCTTCTTTTGTCATTTTTTGCCATTGCCCAAAGAGGCTTTTGTTGCGATAAAAATCTATCTAAAAATTTCTTTCTATTTACCTATACGAAATGATTCCTTTTCATTATTACATAAAAAAAACTAGTTTTTTTTTAACTGGAAGTAAGGAGCGACATTAAAACTTAAAACGAACAGAAATTACTCCGTATATGAAATGGGTTGTCCCCTCCGCAATCCCTCGCTCTTTACGCAAAGGCTTTTATTTGTTTTAAAAAGCAGAATTGTGGCAAAGAGTCAGACTTTAGCGTAAAGAGCGAGGAATTGCGGAGGGGACAACCCATTTCATACACAGAGTAATTTCTGTTCGTTTTAAGTTTTAATGTCGCTCCTTACTTCCAGTTAAAAAAACTAGTTTTTTTTATGTAATTTCTGAACGTTTTTTAATTAATGCATGTTTGATTTTGGCTCTCCACACATAAATTATTAAAATGAAATTTGCATATTAATTCCTTTTTGGGCTAAATGGCTTTCTCTTAGTTTTGATCAGACGATTTTGAGAAACAAGGGGTGGGGAAGGAGGCCTAGTTGCCCTGCAATTTTTCGGTTACATAAAAAGGCAACTATAAATTTTAATTTTTAACGAATGTTTTTATTAGTAAAAAATATACGTAACTTAAGAATTAACTTACGTAACTAACTTTTATATTCTTAAATTTTTATTATGTATATTAGGGGGTTTATACCCTCGTTAATACCTCGCACTAAATCGTAAGTTTTGTCCCAATTCTTTAAGAATGACCCCTGAATCAGAAAGGCCGTAGAATAAATAGTTGAAATTACTAAAACTACTATAGCATAAAGAGCGAGGTATTTATCTCCTCCTAAATACCTCGCTCTTTATACTAAAGTATTTTTAGAACCCCTCATATGCGTAATAATCTCTGTTCGTTTTAGGTTTCAATGCTACTCCTTACTTTCAATTGAAAAAATTTTATTTTTTCATTGTTTTTTATGTAATTTTAGAAAATCCTGCGCCCTTTTCATTGCATTTATGTTCCCTCATGACATATTTCTCCAAGGAAAGTTCCTCCCACATAGCCCCCTCCCCTCCACCCCACCCCTAAAACCAAAAAAATCCCCAGAAAACGTCTGTACACTTCCCAATAGCCATTATTATATGTAAACACTGGTCGAAGTTTGTAACTTGCAGCCCCTCCCCCAGGGACTGTGGGGGAGTAATTCATTCCCAAAGACATAGTTATTATGGTTTTTGACTATGCGGAACAAAATGGCTATCTCAAAATTTTGATCCGTTGACTTTGGACAAAAAATGAGCGTAGGAGGGGGCCTAGGTGCCCTCCAATTTTTTGGTCACTTAAAAAGGGCAGTAGAATTTGCATTTCCGTTAGAATGAGCCCTCTTGCGACATTCTAGGACCACTTGGTCGATACGATGACCCCTGGGGAAAAAAAAACAAAAAAAGCAAACAAATAAACACGCACCCGTGATTTGTCTTCTGGCAAAAAATACGAAATTCCACATTTTTGTAGATAGGAGCTTGAAATTCTTGCTATACGGTTCTCTGATACGCCAAATGCGATGGTGTGATTTTCGATGGCTAAGATTCTATGACTTTTAGGGGTGTTTTTAGGGTGTGCCATGGCATGACTTCTTTTGTTACTTTAAAAGGGCATTGGATATGACAATTTAGGTTCAAATGAGCCATCTCTTATTATTCTGCAACAACTAAATTTGGTATTATCATCCCTAGGAATGGAAGAAAAGAAAGACCTCTGCATCCTTTTCAAAAAAGTAATTTTCTTTGTTGGTCATGGTTATGGACTATATTTCTCCTGTATAAGGTTTTGGACCATGATTTTTCTATTGTGCAGTTTTTGGTTCTTTTTTTGAATTTCCATATTTCTTTTGACTATCAAGAATAATCGAAATAATTTTTACGAGTTTTGAATCTAATCCAAATTACAATTTGTTAACACTAAGGTGCTTTTTTCAACATGGGTTTTTAAACTTTCTAATACTATTGGGCATTAATAAAAACTAAGCTTGCTTGTGGTTTTTTAGATTATAATTATCAGCTAAAGTTTTCCAGTATCATGGTCAGTAAAAGATTATTGAGAGACTTATTAATTGGTAACAGGGGGAGTTGGAGGGGAAACTCACAACCTTAGAAAACGCTTAGAGTGGAGGGATCAGGATGAAACTTGGTGGGAAGAATAAGTGCAAGTCCAAGATACGTGACTGACATAACCAGACAGGATCCACTCCCTTTTGGGGAGTATGGGGGGGGGAATTCGGAAAAATAAGACAAAATGAGGTATTTGTAACTTACGAATGGATGATTTGATCTTAATGAAATTTGATATTTAAAAGGATCTTGTGCTTCATAACTTTTATTTTAAATTCCGACCAGATCTGGTGACATTGGGCGAGTTGGAGGGGGAAACCGGAAATCTTGAAAAACGTGAAAATTGAGGTATCTTTATCTTACGAATGGGTGATCGGACCTTAATGAAACTTGTCTCAGATGTTCCATTTTCAATTCAAATCGGATCCAGGTACATAGGGGGTTAGAGGGGGAAACAGTAATCGTGGAAACCAGAAATCTTCGAAAACACTTAGAGTGGACAGATCGGGATAAAACTTGGTGGAAAGAATAAGCACAAGTCCTAGATACGTGATTGACATAACCGTACTGAATCCGCTCTCTTTAGGGGCATTGGGGGGGGGGGGGTAATTTGGAAAATTAGAAAAATTTAGGTATCTTTAACTTAAGAACGAGTGACCGGATCTTTATGAAATTTGATATTTAGAAGAAACTCATGTCTCATAGCTCTTATTTTGAATCCTGACTAGATCTGGTGACATTGGGGTAGTTGGAGGGGGGAACCTGAGATCTTGGAAAACGCTTAGAGTGGAGAGATCGGGATGAAACTTGGTGGGTAGAATAAGCAAATGTCGTAGATACGTGATTGACGTAAACGGACTGGATCCGTTCACTTTTGGGGAGTTAGGGGGTCTAGTGCTTTGGCAAGTTCGGTGCTTCTGGACGTGCTAGGACGATGAAAATTGGTAGGTGTGTCCGGGAACTGCACAAATTGACTTGATAAAGTCGTTTTCTCCTGTTCGACCATCTGGGGGCTGATGGAAGAGGAAAAATTAGAAAAAAATGAGGTATTTTTAACTTACGAGTGGGTGATCAGATCTTAATGAATGTTGATACTTAGAAGGGCCTCGTGTGTCAGAGCTCTTATTTTATATCCCGACCGGCATTAAGCCTCTGATTTTCCATATAAATCAATCTATTTATTCTTAGAATTTTGCTAGAGCTCATGCTATATGAGCTCTTGGCTCTTCCGACTACGTCACAAGCTCACGAGCGTCACGTCACAAGCGTCACGAGCTCTTAGCTCTTCTTCTTCCAAAAAAAAATTACGAATAATTTTACCTAGCCTTCCAATTAGTATGAACAGGAAACAAAACCAAATTTTCTTAGCCCCAAAAGTAAGCTCCTTAGGGATCATGAAATGTCGGGCTTTTGCAAAACTTGTAAGAGAATAATCTCTTGTAGCCTTGAAATAGAATGATCAGTTAATCTTCAAGATCTCTAAGAATTAGTTTCAGAAAGGTCACTCAAACATCTGAAATTCCTTTAAAAAAAAAATTCAATAGGGATTTGGTTGTATTTCCTGAATTGTTACATGTAGGCAAAACGTGAACCAAAGAGTAGAATTAAAAGTCCAGTTACATTTCGGCATATAGGCGAGAGGGAGTTCTTTTTGCATATCTACCACACTAGGCTGTCCTTTTGTATCAAACAGTTCGTGGTAACGAACTGTAGTAAGGAGCAACCCGGCTCAATAGTAACCGAAACTCTAAAAAACGGAATTTTGATAATAATAGTTACATCAAAAGAATCGCATGTTAACGCTGATTTTAAATATATAAGATTCATCAGGTTTAGTCTTACCCATCAAAAGTTACGAGCCTGAGAAAATTTGTCTTATTTAAGAAAATAGAAGAAAACACCACCTAAACGTCCTAGGATCTTAACAATCACCCTACTGTAGAAGTTTCAAGCTCTTATCTACAAAAATGTGGAATTTCTTATTTTTTACCAGAAGACAGATCACAGATAGTGTTTATTTGTTTTTTTTCTTTTTTTTTTGGTTTTTTTTTTCAGGGGTGATATATGGACCCAGTGATCCTAGAATATTGCGAGAGGGCTCATTCTAACGGAAACTAAAAGTTCTAGTGCCCTTTTTAAGTGACCAAAACACACATTTTCCCTAAAGTCACCGGATCAAAATTTTGAGATAGCCATTCTGTTCAACCTAGTAGAAAACCAAATAACTATGTCTTTGGGAACGGCTTAATCCCCCACAGTCTTCGGGGGAGGGGCTGCAAGTTACAAAATTTGACCATTGTTTACATATAGTAATTGTTATTATGAAGTGTATAAACGTTTTCAGAGGGACTTTTTCGCGTTGGATGGGGGTGGGTCGGGGGAGTGGATTACGTGGGAGTATTTTTCCATGGAGAAATTTATCATGAGGAAGAGAATTTCCATGAAGGGGGCTTAGGATTTCTAGTATTATTTTTTTTTTATCTGAGAAAATAAATATTTTTTTCAACTGGAAGTAATGAGCAGCATTAAAACCTAAAACGAACATAAAAGATTACATACATAAGGGGGTTCGTTTCCTCCACAATACCTTGCTCTTTACGCAAAAGTATTTTTAGTAAGTTCAAATATTTATTCTACGGCCTTTGTGATTGAGGGTTCATTCTTAAATATTTGGGACAAAATTCAAGCTTTAGTGTAAAGATCAATGTATTGACGAGGGGGCGAACCCCCTCATATACGTAATAAAAATACACAAATATACAAGTTCGTTACGTAAGTTAATTCATAAGGTACGTATGTTCATTGCTAACAAAAACGTTCGTAAGAAAAAAATCTAGTTGCATTTTTAAGTAACCAAAAATTGGCAACCAGACCTCCTGCCCCACCCCTTTTTTGTATCAAAATCATCCAATCAAAACTATGAGAAAGCCATTTAGCAAAAAAAAAATAACATGCAAATTTCCTTCTAATTATTCATGTGCGGTGAGCCAAAATCACAACATTCATTAATTCAAGAACGTTCAGAAATTAAATTTAAAAAAAGTTTTTTTTTGTAACTGTTAGCAAGGAGCGACATTAAAACTTAAAACGAACAGAAATTATTCCGTATATGAAAGGGGTTGTCCCGTCTTCAACACCTCGCTCTTTACGCTCAAGTTTGACTCTTTGTCACAACTCTGCTTTTTAAGACAATAAAAACTTTAGCGTAAAGAACGAGGTGCTGAGGAGGGGAAAACCCCTTTCATATACGGAATAATTTCTGTTCGTTTTAAGTTTTAATGTCGCTCCTTGCTTACAGTTAAAAAAAACTTTTTTTTTATTTAATTCAATTTAGAGGCCTATTTTCTTAGTAGTTTGAGCTGACTCCTTAGTTTGATATATGGAGGAGACTCTCTCCCAGTTCTAAGTTATACACCTTCTCTTCCTCTAAGCCTGTAAAGAAATTTACTTTGTATTTTTGCCTCCCCCTTAGAAAAAACATCACACATGGTATGACTCATGACAATATTTAATGTCATTTCTACGTTAGAGGCCATGACAAAAAACTTTTGATTATAAACTGTGAAGCTCTCTAATAATGACTAGAAAACATACGCTTTCGAAACTTCCCTTTGAGCCATCCTCCATTTATGTGGAACAAACTACTATCCTAAAAGAAGACTACTAATAACTCAAGCTGAGGATCCTAAGGAAATGAAACTAAGAAAAATCACGCAAGCAATAAATAATATTCAAACATTCGATATCATCGACCGAAAATGAATTATAAAGAGCAAAACAATAATTAAAGTTTCGTGTCTATCGATTACGCACTGTCTGATCTAATTTGGTTGATTCATTAATTATAAGTTATAGAAAACAAAACGAGCCCTTATTTAATACAAGGTTTCGATTTATGTGCCGAGCAAGTATTGAATAAGGATAGGAATTTCTAAGGATGCCACTATGAACTTCAAAGAGCAATGATATGCCTTCAAGATGTATTCATAGTGTACAGTATCGATTCTGGCCTCTCTTGCGCCCGAGGCCAAATCTTCATTAGTCTCTATCCTCCCTGTCTTCCAGAAAATTTTCAGGCCAAATCTTAAGTAAGTTTTGTCTATAAACAAAGCTATTTTTAATTTGATATTTAACTAATAATTTATTTTAATTATTTTAATTTATTGTTTTAATTTATTTTTATTTTATTTATTAATTAATAATTTACTAGTTATCTTTATTTGTTAACTTTGCCCACTAATTTTTTTTAATAAAAACAATGTTTTAAAAAATACAAAATGGTTATAACCGTTAAATTATTTATTTGACATTTTGTGCCCCAAAATCGTTCGGGTCAGAATAATCTGACCCAACACAAATTGAAAGTATTCCTAAAATTTATCGGTCCAAGGAATATGGTGATTCTGAATAAGAAAAGTCACTCAGTCTACCCTTTTCATAAAAAAATAAATAAGGGGAGCGGGTTGATTGGCAAAAACAAAAAGGCCTTCCTGTTTACACAAACACTCTGATTGTAGATTTTCTTAACTTAGAAAAAAAGTTTTTTTTTCAAACGAAATTCAATAGCGACATTGCAACTCAAAACGAACAGAAATTGTTTCATATACGGGAGGGGAAATCTTCTTCCTTAGCCCTCCACTCTTTATGCTGAAGCTTGACATATTTGCCTCAGAGGTCTTAAGAATATGTTGTCAAACACAAGGGTATTTGGAATGCAATACTTTTGATTTTGATTTTTAATTGGAAAAGGATTTTGATCTGCGTTCGCTCTAAACAACACAATAGTCAGTTGAAAAGTTTTTAAGAGGGATTTTGCTAAGTAACACAATTGCGATTACCTACATTTTTGTTCTCATCGGTAAGACTCCAGCATAAAGAATTGGGGGTTAAAGAGGCGGGCCGTTCCCGTCGTAAGTGAAATAAGTATTATTAGTTTAATGTTATTCTTTATTTTCATTTTTAAAAGAATTTCTAATTTTTATTCGTGTTCCATACCATATTCAGGACTACCCTAGATATAAAAGAGCTAAGACCCCCTCTACCACCGCTCTTTACATGAAGTTTAATCTAGCGCTATCTATCACACGAATGCTCAAGTTTCATCATGTGTTCAGCCGTATAATATATATCTTTCCTAATGAAGGGAGTTTATAGATTAAATCTCATAATCATACAACGATTCATTTAGTTATTCTGAATATGATTTTAACATTTATATGCAAATCAGTTGTGAACATCTGTCAATTATTTTTGAGGGATGGGGAAGAAGGCCTGACATTTTATTAACATGGATTTTAGGTCATAATTTACTAAGATTTTCAAGGACTTATTCAAAGAATTTCTTTTATATGGATATCTCCTATCCCTTCCTCTTTTGTGTAGATAATTATATGAATGAAATACTTCTTGTAGTACAGTCTCCAAAAATATTCCTCAGGATGAAGTGATGTTTGGGAATATATCAAACAGTCCGTCGTAACGAACTGTAGTAAGGAGCAACACGGCTCAATAGTAACCAAAACTCTAAAAAATTGAATTTTGATAGCAATAGTTGCATCAAAACAATTGCATTTTGATGCTGATTTTAAAGAAAATTTGCCTTATTTTAGAAAATAGGGGGAAACACCCCCTAAAAATCATACAACCTTAACAAAAATCACACCATCAGATTCAGTGTTTCAGAGAACTCTAATGTAGAAGTTTGAAGCTCCTATCGACAAAAATGTGGAATTTCACTTTTTTTGCCAGAAGACAGATCACGGATTTTTTTTTTCAGGTGTGATCGTATCGACCTAATTGTCCTAGAATGTCGCGAGAGGGCTCATTCTGACGGAAATTGAAAGTTGTAGTGCCCTTTTTAAGTGAACAATAAAATGGAGGGTACCTCGGCCCCCTCCCGAGCACATTTTTTCCTCAAGTCACCTTATCAAAATTTCGAAATAACCATTCCGTTCAGCTTAGTTGGAAACCCAATAACTATGTCTTTGGGGATGACTTAATCCACCCCAGTTCCCGGGGGAGGGGCTGCAAGTTACAAACTTCGACCATTGTTTACATATAGTAATTGTTAATTAAGAAGTGTACAGACGTTTTCAGGGGGACTGTTTCTCGTTGGGGTGGGGTTGGGTCGTGGGGAAGAGTTTACGTGGCAGGATCTTTCCATGGACGATTTTTTCATAAGGGAAGAGAAATTCCATGAAGAAGGTGTAGGACTTTCTAGCATTATTTAAAAAAAACAATTAGAAAATAAATAATTTTATTTCAACTAGAAGTAATGAGCAGCATTAAAACTTAAAACGAACATAAAATATTACGTATATAAGGGGGCTCGTCTCTTCCGCAATATCTTGCTCTTTACGCTAAAGTATTTTTAGTAATTTCAACTATTTATTCTAAGGCCTTTATGATTCAGGGTCATTCTTAAAGATTTGGGACGAAATTCAAACTTTAGTGCAAAGAATGAGGTATTGACGAGGGGGCGAACCCCCTCATATATGTAATAAAAATAAACAAATATAGAAGTTTGTTACGTAAGTTAATTCGTAAGGTACGTATATTTATTACAAACAAACACGTTCATAAAAAAAATCTAGTTGCATTTTTAAGCAACCAAAAATTAGAGGGCAACTAGGCCTCCTCGCCCACCCCCTTTTTTATCAAAATAGTCCGATCAGAACCATGAGAAACCCATTTAGCAAAAATAAAATAATGTGCAAATTTCGTTTTAATTATTCATGTGCGGTTAGCCAAAATCTAAACATACACTAATTAAAAAACAAGTTTTTTAACTGCATGTAAGGAGCGACATTAAATTTAAAACAAACAGAAATTTTTCCGCATATAAAAGGGGTTGACCCCTCCTCAGCGCCTCGCTCTGTACGCTACAGTTTTTTATTGTTTGAAAAAGTAGAGTTGTGAGAAAGAGTCAAACTTTAACGTAAAGAGCGAGGCGTTGAGGTGGGGTCAACCCCTTTTATATGCGGAAGGATTTCTGTTCGTTTTAAGTGTTGATGTCGCTCCTCACTTGCAGTTTAAAAATTCTTGTTTTTTTGGCACTTGGTATCTACCAAGTGACATATAGCGATCGCAAATTCTGTCGGTCTGTCTGTCCCGCTTTTGCTACTTTAGGTACTTCCAGGTAAGCTAGGACGATGAAATTCATCAGGCGTATCAGGAACCAGACAAAATTAAATAAGAAATTGTCGTTTCCCCGATTCGACCATCTGGAGGGTGGAGTGGAGGGACGGTTAAATCGGAAAAATTAGAAAAAATGAGGTATTTTTAACTTACGAACGGGTGATCGTATCTTAAAAAACTTGATTTCTGAAAGGACAGCGTGTCTCAGAGCTCTTATTTTAAATTCCGACCGGATCGGATGACATTGCGGGGAGTTAGGGGGGCCTAAAACCTTCGAAAACGCTTAGAGTGGAGGGATCGGGATGAAACTTGGTGGGAAAAATAATCACAAGTCTTAGATACTTGATTGAGATAACCGGAATGGATCCAATCTCTTTGGGGGAGTTGGGGGGGAGGGTTAATTCTGAAAAATTAGAAAACAATGAGGTATTTCTAACTTACGAAGGAATGATCGGATCTTAATGAAATTTGATGTTTGGAAGGATATCGTGTTTGAGAGCTCTTATTTCAAATTCTGACTGGATCCGGTGACATTGCGGGGACTTGGGGGGGGGAGGCCTAAAATCTTGGAAAACGCTTAGAGTGGAGGGATCGGGATGAAACTTGGCGGGAAAAATAATCACAAGTCCTAGATACGTGATTTACAAAACCGGAATGGATCTTCTCTCTTTGGGGGAGTTGGGGGGAGGTTAATTCTGAAAAATTAGAAAAAATGAGGTATTTTTAACTTACGAAGGAGTGATCAGATCTTAATGAAATTTGATATTTGGAAGAATATCGTGTCTCAGAGCTCTTATTTTAAATCCCCACCGGATCCGGTGACGTTAGGGGGGAGTTGGGGGGAACCTAAAATCTTGGAAAACGCTTTGAGTGGAGGGAACAGAATGGAACTTGGTGGGAGAAATAAGCACAAGTCCTAGATACGTGATTGACATAATTGGAATAGATCCGCTCTCTTTGGAGGAGTTAGAGGGGGGGTTAATTCTAAAACATTGGGGAAAATGAGGTATTTTTAACTTACGAAGGAGTGATCGGATCTTAATGAAGTTTCATATTTAGAAGGACCTCGTATTTAGAAGGAGATTTGGTGACATTGGGGGGAGCTGGAGGGAAAACCAGAAATCTTGGAAAGCGGAAATCTTGGAAAATGTTTAGAGTGGAGAGATCGAGATGAAACTTGATGGGAAGAATAAGCACAAGTTATAGATATGTGATTGACATAATTGGAACGAATCCGTTCTCTTTAAGGGAGCTGGGGATTGTTAATTTGGAAAAATTAGAAAAATTGAGATATTTTAACTTAAGAACGGGTGACCGGATTTTAATGAAATTTGATATTTAGAAGGAACTCATGTCTCAGAGCTGTTATTTCAAATCCCGACCAGATCTGTTGTCATTGGAAGGAGCTGTAGGGAGAAACCGGAAATCTTGGAAAACTCTTGTAAATGCCGTAGATACGTGAATGACGTAACCAGACTGGATCTGCTCTCTTTGGGGGAGTTAGGGGGCGGGGTTCGGTGCTTTGGCGAGTTTGGTGCTTCTGGACGTGCTAGGACGATGGAAATTGGTAGGCGTGTCAGGGAGCTGCACAAATTGACTTGATAAATTCGCTTTCCCCGATTCGACCATCTGGGGGGTTGAAGGAAGAGGAAAAATTAGAAAAATTGAGGTATTTTTAACTTACGAGTGTGCGATCGGATCTTAATGAATTTTGATATTTAGAAGGAGCTCGTGACTCAGAGCTCTTATTTTAAATCCCGACCGGCATTAAGCTTCTGATTTTCTTTTTAAAGCAATCTATTGATTCTTACAATTTTGCCAGAGCTCATACCATATGAGCTTTTGGCTGTTGGCTCTTCCAACCTCGTCACAAGTGCCATATGAGCTCTTAGCTCTTGTTTTTATTTAATAAGAGAAAAGATTGAAGGGAGATTTTTTTGTGAATTAAATGACGGTTCAGTAATATGGAAAAGCGAATTTCCGTGCTGTTGTCGAGTCAAAGCATTACTAGAACTCCTATAGTATTGTTCGTCATGACTATTATTTAGCTTCATGTGATGAAACAACGTAAATAGTAGGCTACTGCAAGCTTCCTTGTTGGTACATAGTTTTATAGCGCATTATTTTTTATTATCTCTTCTTTAAGCCCTTGACAGCTAGTTTTTGTTTCTCTAAACTACCAAAAATAAGGAATTCAAGGATGAAAATAAACTCTAAATGGAAAACAGTGAGAAAAATTTGCTCAAATTCCAAGTAAAATTCAAGCTTGGCATGATAAAAAAAATACTGAATAAGGAGAAAGCAGTTTTTTTATATTCAAAAGTACAATATTATGCCCTGACCAATATACTAAATGCTTGAAAATGTTGAATAGTACAAAGTGCCCACTAATTTCTTAGTCAAAAGGGTGTTTCCGAATCATGGGCTTTAAATGTTCCTTTTTGGTTTGATTTAGAAAGAATATTGACAATACGTCTGAGATTCCTCAAAACATTAATATTGGGTAAATAAGAATAGTGTGCGGTGTTAAAGGTGGGGTTGCTGTAGGATATTTCTGACGGTTTAAATAAGTAAAAACTACATTACTCGATCAATGATCTTGCTTCAGGTTTTTGGTTATTAAAAATAAATATTTTCTCAATGGCTGTTGAAATCTACCCACTTTTCACGCTTCTGCAGAATTTACCAATAGGTGATTCTGAATCATTTGCACATTTGGGAGATTAGAAAATTATGCAGCGTATGTTCAGAACGTTCGCCAGAAGATCTCCTGATTGCAAGCTATTTTTTCACAAATTGGATATAAGATTATGGTTCTGCGACACCCATTGGAGAGCATGTTAGAATTTAGACCACATTGCCTCTTAATGATACAACAAGAAATAGTGTTGAAGAGGAGCTTTTAAGAAGGCAATTACAAGAATAAAGTTTAAGCATGTACTTGGGCTGTGGATTCAACAGCCATCTTCAGCGAAGGATACAATATAAATAAAAAATGCAAATAGCTTTCAATAAAAAAATAAAGCGAAACAAAATCTAAAAATGAACCAGATTAAAATAGTCTAGGCCACATCACTCGAAGCGATGCTGACTATAACTCTCTTAACCAAAAGTTAGTTAATATATTCATTTCTTATCTACTTTCCATAAATTTCAGAATCGTTTTATATAGTCATTAATGTTTTTCTTATTTACTTGCTTCTGCTTTTGATAGGAACTAGAGACTGCTCCGCCTCCCCTGACGGTCTTAGTTTCACCAACAGAGATGGTCACTTGCAGCGGCTTCAACATGGTACAAACATTCACTCTCATAGAGGTGATAGAAGGGACATGATCCTCCAAACGACGCTACGTCGTTTTTGACCATTGAAGTACAATCTCCTAAGGAATGTACTTTAATAGTGAAGTTCGAGGTGCATCGGTGATCTTCACGGCGCAGAGAATGGCCTAGTCTGACGAACCGTTGTCTCTAAGCTATTTCCAAGAGGGGGTAGTGTTGTGACCACTGACCATGACCATGTAGACCACTGACCATGTAGAATACAACGAAGACACTGATGATCAAAAGACATCTAGCTTTCTATAATTTTGAGCTTTGTCAATCCACGATTCCCACCCACATAGGAGAGAGCAGTTCTGACGATTGTCTCGTAGACTTTCGTAGCGATGCTTATGCTTCAACGTTTCCATCGTGATTTGGTGATCTTGACAAAGCTGGCAGACACTAGGCAACTGCTTCTTTCAAATTATTTGTCGGGTCATCCCCTCAGCGTCCCCAATGGACCTGAGGTGGATGAATTCTATGACTTGCTGAGTGTCATTGCCATTAAGAGATACAGAAGGGAGACCTTGGGGATTGACAGGCATTATTTTTTTTTAGGTTTTTCGTTTTCTTTGGATTTTTATAATTTTTATTACATTTAGTTTATGAGGGGGAAACGAAAGAGCTGAGTGCTAGCCAACAGTAACTACTCTAATCCAGACTTGAACACACAAGTAGGAAGTGCAGGGGAATTTTTCCCTACGAAACCGTTCAAAAGGCCCCTCCCCTAATTTTTTCAGCCAAAAAATTATTTTCTTGTGTTTAAGCTTTTCCTCCTTTAAGAAAATCTCTCCCTCAAAGGATGGAACCCTTTGCACCTATGTTAGTATTAAGTAGTGTTGTAACTGGTAGAACTGGTCACGGTAAAATTGGGTATTTTACCGTAATTTTACAGTGAAGTTGGTATTTTACATACTTTATGTAATTTACGTATTCTATCGGCATTTTACGGGTATTACCGGTTCATATATATTTTACGAAGGCTTGCAATTTTCACTGCACAAAAGCACGAAGAGGCTGCCAGTAACAGATTTGGAAATGATTTGTTTAGTGTAGGCTACAGATGTAATACGTTGTTAAAACGCTGTCAGTCTGACTTCAGTCTCTTGTTAACAGAACGATAAATTGTAATAAGTAATCATGATTTTAAAATGGTGAAATATTAGCTGAAATAAAGTTATATCAGTTCTGTTAGCTGTATATTACATTAAATGACATATAACAAACAAGAAACATATAATAAAATTAAATAGCCGAGGAATACGAGGGTAGTGTCAGCCAGTGGAGACAAAAGAAGCGAAAATAAGGGAAGTAGATATTTTGTCAGGGACTTCCGTTCAGCCGTCTTTAGCGCTGAAAAAACGTAAGCAATACTAACCTTTTGAAGAAACTCTTAACAGAGCAGAAGAAAGACTGAATCAAACAAACCAAGCCAAAATAAATAATAGTCTATTAATCAATTAGAATGGCCAAGAATTCTCTGTTCGGTGATTGACTTAGCTTGTCTTCTGACTTAATTTTGATTAAAAGTGTGGTCGGATGATCTTAATTTAAAGTGAAGAAAAAAATTTTATTGGAATTATTAAAATCTTTATTAATTATTGTAAATTGAGTTTATAAGAATATCTCCAGTCCTATTTAATGCAAGGTCTCTATTTATGGATTTTTAGTTTCAATTGCTTTCCTAAAAAAATATGGGAAGCCATATGAAGTTACCTCATCAAAAAGAAATAAATAGTCTGGATTTTCAATTATGTGGAGGGCCAAAGCAGAATCAATATCCTCATTTTTATTTTAAATTTCATATCCCATAGGAATCTTGTGTTGATGCCAACATTTACAACCCCACCCCACCCCCTGGAAAATACCCCCGTAAAGAATCTATACCCCTACGTAAATACCCCCATTTTTCCGGTATAATTCTGGATCTTCATTGGAAGGGAAATTGAAATATCTACTCTCCTATTTAAGTCACAGAGAATTGTGTAGCATTGCCTATAATAAAGACCCACAAGGGTTCAAAACATCAATGTTTGTTCATTTTTTTTCCCCGAAGGTACTTCATGTGGAAGGGGTGGTCTAATGAACTTTATAGGGGGATCAGTTAATTGGAAATTGAAATTTTTCCGGTACACTTTTTTTTAAGATTTAGCTTGCTTTTCAGCCAATTGCTACCGAATGATTTAATATTGACTAAATGTCTTTAAGAAAGTCTTATTCTAGTTTAACGGCCATTGTATTTCAACAGTTGTTTTGAAGAATCTTCGGATAGCTACAGAATTATTTCTAAGGGAGAGACAACGGAAGATTAGAGGTAGAAATTGATATATAATCCTCAGGTCTATGTCCAGTATTTAATGTTCTGATATTATGATCAAGTGCTTAGTCAATCATCAAAGTCTTACAAACCACTTGTTACCTGTGTATAGTGCTTTTATAGATAAAGGAAAATTAACATGGATATGACATATGACCGGCTATTTAAATATGCAGGGTTATTATGGAAACATTTCTTAAGTTGTAATTTAGAAAAAATATGACAATATGATTTTACATCCAATATTGGTAAATCTGATTTTTTTTTTTTTTTTTTTTTTTTTTTTTTTTTTTTTTTTTTTTTTTTTTTTTTTTTTTTTTTTTTTTTTTATGGACTGAAATCAGGCACTTTCCTTGTGCTGAGATATTACCCTAGGCACAAGATTACGAAATGGATAAACTAGACTGTTAATTAAATTGATGAAACTCTAGATAAATTGGCATTATCTTTTTTAAGGCTAGGAAAATTAGGATCATCAAAATTTTTCATTAAAATCTGAAATTAATGTCTAGGAAAGAACTGCTCAACTGTTCTTTTAGCTACAGGTTAACTCTAAAACACCAAACTTAGCCTACCTTATATTCCTAGGGAGTACCGTATTTTACCCTACTTTACCAATTATACCTTATTTTACCAATTCTACCTTCTTTTACCGATTTACTTACCGATTTTTTATTTTACGGTCATTTAAAATACTAGTCTTAAGTGCCGGAGTGAGCCAAACCATATAATGCTTTCATGTGACAAAATGAAAATGAAAGTTAAAAGTGAAGCCAATGAAACTAGGATTTCTTCAAGAAAGTCTTGATCCTTTTAATTTGACTAATTCCAGCTACTATCCTCTTTTTTCATTTCTGGTCTTATCTCTTCATTAAACCCCTTGACAACAAATTTCCGTGTATAAATTGGAAAGTTCTCCCATAGTTGCTAGAAAATATACGCTTCCGAAACTTTCCTTTGAGTCATCCTCTATTCATGTGGAACAGGCTACTAGCCTTAAAGAAGACCTCTAATAACTCAAGCCAGGGATCCTAAGGGAATGAAACTAAGAAATATCATGCTAGCAATAAATTATATTCAAACATCCGCTATGATCGACCGAAAGTGAATTGGTAATCAGCAATGCAATATTTTATTTTCGTTTCTAATGACTACGCATTGTCTGTTGGAACTGAGAATTATAAGCTAACAAAAACTAAAGAGGCTCATATTTAGTGAAAGGTTCAGAATTATTTGTGAAACAAGTTCGTGATGTTTTACAAAAAGATCTTTGTTCTTTAAAATATAATTAAAAAAAAAACAGAAACTCTTGAATCAGCAGTGGCAGAGCACTTGTTTGATCTTCCGCACCCTAGTATACTTTGTATACCACTAGTATACTTTGCGGTAAAGTTTTTAGTACTTTAAAAACCTTCTTATTCCATCTGAACGGCCCTTGTGTTTCAGGAGTCGTTTTTAAAGAATTGGAACAAAAGAAACTTTCGGGTCTGTTTTTCCCTTTTTCGAAAATCTGGCAAATTTTCTCAGGCTTTTAGCTCTTATGGATAACATTATATTAAAAGAATTTCATATATCTGGAATCAGCACTTAACTTTTGGGGGCTGTTTCTACCTTTTCCGAAAATCAGGCAAATTTTCTAAGTTTCTTAGCTTTTGATGGGTAACACTAAACTTAATGAATTTTATGTTTTTGAAATTAGCAGAAAAACCCAATTCTTTGGATGTATGTTATTAAAATTCCTTTTTTTTGAGTTTCGGTTACTATCGGGCCAATTCACATTTCCATAACATTTGTGGTTCGTTACCACGAACTGTTTTACAACTACGCGATTGTTCTTTAAAATACAAGCTCTTCAATAAACGGGAAAGGGCAAAATTTGCGCTTCGTGTAATAAAACTCTGGTCATATTTACGAGCTACTAAGCATTCCAGGAAGCTCAGGTTAAATTTGGTACTTATATGCAAGGCCGTACACTGGGGGCTTAGGGGGTTTGACCCTCCCCCAGACAAGTTTGTCTGACTCGTAAACCTCGTGACTGTTTGAGCAAACGTTGCTTTGGTGTGAGAAGTCGTGGCTTCTTATGGGATCAACTTTTCTTGGGCCATGAAAATTTTTTCTCACAAATCAGAATCTAAAAAACAGGAAACTTTAAACACGGATTCACATTTTTTCGATCGGAATTCGTTGGAAATGTTCAAATTACTAAACTGTTCGTTACTTAGAAGATAAGAGATACGCTCTTGTTTACTCCCTTCTTGAACAATTTATAACCTGGACAGAATTAAAGAGAAGCCCGTCTTGAATAAACCAATCGGTAGAATTCTTAGAGCTCTTTCGAACCATATGCTTAACTCATTTTTGGAAACGGCCACGGAAGCATGGAATGGTGAAAGCTTTCTACAGCTTTCGCCATGAGCTCCAAAGATGATACTCCCATCTTAATGATTCATAGCCCATCGTGATACTTTTGTACCTTGTTTCTGACTAATCCCGTTTCCATTATTTTCACGCTTGAAGAGTTTGCACTTTATTAATTTTTTATGAAAATGTTTTTGACCGACTAATTGCTGCGTCTTGCGTCTTGGCTCATAGTCACGGGTCTGGTTAGGCAATCTCATACTAAGTATGACGGTACTAGAACCTTAAGGTCCAAACCGGTGGTACTGTTCTCCGTCTGTGGCCAATCATCCAGGATGAACAATAGGAAGGGGGCAGCCATCTTGATTTTGTACACCCTTCCTCTTTAACTTCCCCAGATTTCTCCTGGTACCCATTTAAATCTGGGTCGGCTCTTACTGAGCTTAGAGAGTCACGCCATTGACCCCTTGCCCCGAGCCAAATAACCGGCCACACCGGGAGTCAAACCCATGTCCCTAAAACAAAGGATTCCCAGCCCAGCGTGCCAAGCACTTAGCTAGGACGACACTGAATCTCATACTAGTAGAGTCGTATCTGATTGTCGGGTACAA
Organism: Artemia franciscana; assembly: GCF_032884065.1. Classification (NCBI taxonomy): domain Eukaryota; kingdom Metazoa; phylum Arthropoda; class Branchiopoda; order Anostraca; family Artemiidae; genus Artemia; species Artemia franciscana. Next base: position 40,004,921 of record NC_088871.1, read on the forward strand.
TTTACCATGCTGCTTAATTTTACTTTTTTTTTTATAGATAATATGAACTCTCCTTATGAGCATACCTAGTAACGGAAAGGGGATCTTCCAAAGACTATAAAATACTTTATACACATTATAGAAAAATATGAGAAACCTTATAATCTATTCGAGAGTTTGCGCTCTGAGTCCCTCTAATATTCTACAAAACCTAATAAATATATTTTCTTAAAAAAAAATAAATCAATAACTCGGGAGTTAACATGAGTCGGTAGTTTTAAACCTCCCCCTTTGACTGAGAGGAAAAACACATTAGGTATTGTTGCTTTTTTTTCAGACATCTCCCCTTTATTTACTTGTATTAATGAAAAGTGTGATTTTTATTTCTAAACCTCTCTAAATTTGAATGTACTCCCCATAAAAGCTATATAAAAAATATATCTGATAGCTTTGGTATCCAATAACTAAATTTTTATGGAATGAATGAAACATCTTATTTTGCTATTAAGTGTCCCATATAAAATATATTATGATAAAAATCGTAAGAAATATTTTTTTTAGTACGTAGTTGTTTTATTTTATAATGTACTTTTTTAGTAGTATATCCATTCTTTTTAGCTTCTTTATTATCACAGAGGTCCAAAAGTACTTAGGTGTTGGAATTTCAGGGTTCTTGGGTGCTGGGATCCTTCAGATCCATTTAGACACATAGGATATTGAGAATTCTCTTCAGTGACAGGTAGCAAGCGTGTCGCCCAACCTAATGGTGATAGGAATTGTGAAAGCCCCTATTGCTTTTTTTTAGAAGTCTGGGTTTAAGATTGATTGGCTAAAGGCGTAGAATTAATTCTGAAGATATTTGTTCTTAATTAGTTTTGAATATTCGAGTACTATAATCGACTGCTAGCCAAATAGTCTGTTTGGTTAGTTGTTACTATTAGATTTATGGTTTTTGCTTGCAAATCTTTACCTGTCAGGGGAATAGAATGGGGGCTATTGTACGGGTAGGCAAGTTGGAGAGGTGTCTAAACAAGTACATTCTATTTTAGTTGATCAGGAAATTCAGAAATGTCAAAACATCTGAATTTCTTGGTTTGTATTTTAGGGGGGAAAAGACGTGGGAGAGGAGGTTTTATATCACTTGGGGAAAGAAGATGATCTTTAGGAAGGGTTAGAACGAAGAGTTGTCCTTACAGTTGCCCAATGCATGGAGAACACGAGAAAACGTTGCTGCTTTTTCTGGGGAAGTATGAAGGGCTAAGGGATTTGAAAAATAATATTTTTGGAGTGGATGAGGGGGATGAGCCAGGGTAGAAAAATTGATTGGAAATGAGGATTTTATTAGTGCTAAGAATCTGGCATGGTTTATTTGTGTGGGTATAAGCAATCATAAGGGTGTAAGTGAAGACTTTGTTTGTTTGCATTAGTGTTTTTGAATGGTTTTCCTTGCTTTAATCGTTTTAACCGCAGGTTTAGATTAAATCTTTCAATTGTATTTGTATGTTTTTCACTTTTCTATGACCATGGCCCTGCGTTTTTGTGTGTTTAATATACTACCATTATACTATACCATATATAACAAATAATAAATGGCTTACAATCAAATCAATCTTTTTTTCATATTTAGATCTAAAATCTAATTTTACCTCTTTCAAGTATATTAGATTCCCTGCTGAAGGCTTAAAGTACCATCAAGAACTGACTGCCTTCTTATCCTGAAGGGAATAATACCAGACACCGTAGTAATTACTTTTGAAGGTCTTTACTATCATACTTCCCTTTTTAACTTAATGAGGGAATCATCCTCCATGGTTCATTTATCAAAGCAATTAACAGGAAACGTCCTTTAAAAAAAAGCTTGGCATGCTTATCGTCAAGTTCTAATTTTCCCTTAAGTTTTTTTTTCTATCTTTTTGCCCTACTATTACTAATATTATAGAATTTTGGCACGCTATTATATTTTCAATAATTTCGTCTATACGTAGCAGGGTTATTTATAGAATAAAATTCAGTTATTCCTAATTGGAAGTTTATTGATTCTAATTTAGAAAGTTTTTGTATAACAGTTTCTATGTACAATATTTTAAGGTCTTAAAATAAAAAAAAAATTATTCATATCTCTTGAAACTAAATGAAATACTTGGTTTGAGGGCGAATTTAGTGGCAATAGCCGGGTGAATGTGACCACTCTGGCGTTAATGAAATTTTATATTAAGCGGCAGTGCCATCCCGACAATTTTTGAGATTGTCGTTTTTACCAACTAATTTTTAGCGCAAAAGACGTTGTTAACAATTTTAACCTGTATCTGACACTCTCACCATGACTAGGGGTGAGGGTTCAGAATTTTCGTAAAGTTAAGCTTTTTAAAAGTCAAGTACACTTTAGCAAGTGTGCTTGACTTCATAGTGGTAATGGGGTGGACTCTCGAGAGTTTCCTAAGGAAAACCGTAGCTGCAAACAGCACTACATGGTTACTTTGAGGGGTGGCAACCCTCGGTAGTATTATAGAAAAGTAAACGACACAGCTTAGCATTAGATTTTGATTAATGAATGTTTTTTTGGAGGGGGGTGAACAGATTCTTTCTAGCTATGTATTTTAATATGGGTTTCCTCTTTATTGTTGCATAAAAATTAACAAAAATGAGTATATAGTGAGTCAAAGAGCTTAGTAAGATTGCTTCTGCAAGACGTCAAGTCTAGCTCATAGGATTTCATCGTCACGTACTGAAAACCCTATAGCAATCATGACGGTCGCAGCTTACAAAAAGTCTCTGTTCAGCTGGAGGCTTCATATACTTCTTGATTTCCGACTCAAAGCCAGCTTAAGCGCTTTGTTAAGACTTGAGAAGAAGTTAATAGTCCTTGATCAAACAGTTCGTGGTAACGAACTGTAGTAAGGAGCGACCCGGCTCAATAGTAACCAAAACTCTAAAAAATGGAATTTTGATACCAATACCTACATCAAAAGAATCGCATTTTAATGCTGATTTTAAATATATAATTTTCATCAAGTTTAGTCTTACCCATCAAAAGTTACGAGCCTGAGAAAATTTGCGTTATTTTAGAAAATAGGGGGAAACGCCCCCTAGAAGTCATAGAATCTTAACGAAAATCACACCATCAGATTCAGCGTATCAGAGAACCCTACTGTAGAAGTTTCAAGCTCCTATCTACAAAAATGTGGAATTTTGTATTTTTTGCCAGAAGGCAGATCACGGATGCGTGTTTATTTGTTTTTTTGTTTTTTTGTTGTTTTTTTTTCTTTTTCCCAGGGGTGATCGTATCGACCCAGTTGTCCTAGAATGTTGCAAGAGGGCTCATTCTAACGGAAATGAAAAGTTCTAGTGCCCTTTTTAAGTGACCAAAAAAATTGGAGGGCACCTAGGCCCCCTCCCACGCTAATTATTTTACCAAAGTCAACGGATCAAAATTCTGAGATAGCCATTTTATTCAGCGTAGTCGAAAAACCTTATAACTATGTCTTTAGGGACGACTTACTCCCCCACAGTCCCCATGGGAGGGGCAACAAGTTACAAACTTTGACCAATGCTTACATATAGTAATGGTTATTGGGAAGTGCACAGGCGTTTTCAGGAGGATTTTTTTGGTTGGGGGAGGGGTTGAGAAGAAGGGGATATGCTGGGGGAACTTTCCATCGATAATTTGTCATGGGGGATGAAAATCTCCATGAAGGGAGCGCAGGATTTACTAGCATTATTTAAAAACACAATGAAAAAATAAATATGAAAAAGTACTTTCACCTGGAAGTAAGGAACAGCATTAAAACATAAAACAAACAGAAATTATTACCCATTTGAGGGGCTCACCTCCTCCTAATACCTCGCTCTTTACGTTAAAGTATTTTTAGTAATTTCAACTATTTATTCTACGGCTTTTGTGATTCTGGGGTCATTCTTAATGAATTGGGACAAAATTTAAGCTTTTATTGTAAAGAGCGAGGATCTGACAAGGGGGCGAACCCCCTCATATATGTAATAAAAATATGAGAATACAAAAGTTCTTTACGTAAGCTAATTTATAAGTTACGTAAATCTCTTACTAATAAAAATATTCGTAAAAAATTAAAAGTTCTAGTTGCCTTTTTAATTAACCAAAAAATCGGAGGGCAACTAGGCTTCCTCCCCCGCTCTTTTTTTCTCAAAATCATTCGATCAAAATTATGAGAAAGCCATTTAGCCAAAAAAAAAAAAAATGCAAATTTCGTTTTAATTATTCCTCTGCGGAGAGCCAAAATCAAAACATGCATTGATTCAAAAACGTTCAGAAATTAAATAAAAAAAAACAAGTTTTTTTAACTGAAAGTAAGGAGCGACATTAAAACTTAAAACGAACAGAAATTACTTCGTATATGAAAGAGGCTGCTTCCTCATCAACGCCCCGCTCTTTACGCTAAAGTTTTTTACTGTTTTAAAAAGAAGAATTGATAGACAGAGTCAAACTTTAGCGTAAAGAGCGGGGCGTTGATGAGGAAGCAGCCTCTTTCATATACGAAGTAATTTCTGTTCGTTTTAAGTTTTAATGTCGCTCCTTACTTTCAGTTAAAAAAACTTGTTTTTTTTTATTTAATCTGTAGTAGGAACCTTTTCTTTCCTTGAGGCCATGACCGTAATTCATTTATCCAAATAATATGAGGATTTCAACTGGAGCGTAACGACATTGAAAGACAACTATAATATTAACATTTTGACTGACACATTCAGACATTTTGTGCTAAACTTGTTACGGAGTTTTAGCAAATCATTCACCAGGACTAAAAAACATACAAAGAGGTAATGTTGAACTCTCATACAGGCAAAAACTATGGGTTACATGTGCAGGGAGTAAGGTAAATGAAGAATAAAGAAGTTTTTAAGCCTTGCTTACGCCTCAAAGGTATTAAGCTGCTAACTTAATGACCGAAAAGTGTAAGGTATTACTCATTGTGATAGATGCGCGTGTAGAACTGACTGACGGAGGAAGCATTGACTCTTATGAGTTTTACAAACATTTGCAGCAACAAATAGACAATCTCCCAGGACAAAAATATGGAATTTTTATAAATGGGACTTTAATGTCTAGGTTTGTATGAATAGGAATAAATGGTAACCTATCTTAGTTCGATTTGATGCATGGAATGAAGAAAGCAATGGTAACAACCTGATATGAATTTGTAAAATAAATAATCTACTTCTAACTACGGTGGAATTTGGTCAAAAAATAGTCAATAAGTGAAAATAGTACTCACAGGATGATGAGATGGCTAACATCCGGCTGTAATGACGTTAATGACTCCTAAAAAATGATGTTAAATGACAGGTGAAATTGAAAGGGAGAGTTTAGTATTTGACTATACATATATATATATATATATATATATATATATATATATATATATATATATATATATATATATATATATATATATATATACATATGTGTGTATATATGCATATATATATATATATATATGTATATATATAAAAATAAGTTGTCTGTGTGTCTGTCGAGTGACGTCATGTTTGTGTGTCGACTGACGTCATGTTTGTCGACTGACGAAATTACAGACCGGCACATTGGGACACAAATGACGACTGGGACACTGGGACATAGGGAATATAAATGACGACCGGGACACTCAAAGAGAAAGCGACCGGGACACAAGGAATGTTCGATTAGCAATCACCATCAACAAAGCACCGGGACACAGGGAATATAAATGACGACCGCGACACTCAAAGAGAAATTACAGACTGGGACACCGGGACACAAATGACGACCGGGACACTGGGAAACAACAACAACAGGGACGCCGGGGGGCACAGGAGGATATATAAATGACGACGGGGACACAGGGAATGTTCGATTAGCAATCACCATCCACAAAGCTCAAGGGCAATCATTAGAATAATGAGGTGTAGATCTGAATACAGATTGTTTTTCCCATGGACAATTATATGTTGTATGTTCAAGAGTCGGTAAACCAGACAATCTATTTATATGCACAGACAATGGGACAGCCAAGAATGTTGTATATTCGCAAGTTTTATGTAGTTAAATATATATATATATATATATATATATATATATATATATATATATATATATATATATATATATATATATATATATATATATATATATATATATATATATATATATATATATATATATATATATATATATATATATGTATATATATATATATATATATATATATGTATATATATATATATATATATATATATATATATATATATATATATATATATATATATATATATATATATATATGTATATATATATATATATATATATATATATATATATATATATATATATATATGTATATATATATATATATATATATATATATATTTATATATATATATATATATATATATATATATATATATATATATATATATATATATATATGTATATGTATATATATATATATATATATATATATATATATATATATATATATATATATATATATATATATATATATATATATATATATATATGTATATATATATATATATATATATATATATATATATATATATATATATATATATATATATATATATATATATATATATATATATATATATATATATATATATATATATATATGTATATATATATATATATATTCACAGGTGGGACACAGGGACACAACTGCAATGGCGCGTAGTGACTAATATGGCGCGTAACGACTTACGCTCGCGGGGGGCTTGGGGGGGGACGAAGTACCCCCAACAGCTATTATATATATATATATATATATATATATATATATATATATATATAATTTTTATATATATATATATATATATATATATATATATATATATATATATATATATATATATATATATATATATATATATATATATATATATATATATATATATATATATATTCACGGATGCGTGTTCATGTGTATGTTTTTGTTTCTTTTCAAGGGGTGATCTTATCGACCCATTGGTCCTAGAATCTTGCGAGAGGACTCATTCTAACGGAAATGAAAAGTTCTAGTGCCCTTTTTAAATGACTAAAAAATTGGAGGGCACTAGGCCCCTTCCCACGCTAATTATTTTCCCAAAGTCACAGGATCAAAATTCTGAGATAGCCATTTTATTCAGACCTTATAACTATATCTTTGGCGACGACTTACTCCCCCACAGTTGCCATGGGAGGGGCCACAAGCTACAATAATAATGGTTATTTGGAAGTGTACAGACGTTTTCAGGGGGAATTTTTGGTTGGGCGGGGGGTTGAGAAGAGGGGGATGTGTTGGGGGAATTGTCCTTGGAGGAATTTTTCATAGAGGGAGAAAATTCTCATGAGAGGAGCGCAAGGTTTTCTAGCATTATTAAAAAACAACAATAAAAAATTCATATGAAAAAGTTTTTCAACTGAAAGAAAGGAGAAGCATTAAAACTTAAAACGAACAGAAATTATTATGCATATGATGGGCTCACCTCCTCCTAATACCTCGCTCTTTACGCTAAAGTATTTTTAGTAATTTCAACTATTTATTCTACGGCTTGTATGATTCAGGGGTCATTCTTAATAAATTGGGACAAAAGTTAAGCTTTAGTGTAAAGAGCGAGGTACTGACGAGGGGGTGAACCCCTTCATATACGTAATAAAAACATGAGAATACAGAAGTTCGTTACGTAGGCTAATTTGTAAGTTACGTATATCTATTACTAATAAAAATATTCGTAAAAAATTAAAAGTTCTAGTTGCCTTTTTAAGTAACCAAAAATCGGAAGGAAACTAGGCCTCCTCCCCCGCTCCTTTTTTCTCCAAATCATTCGATCAAAACTATGAGATTAGCCATTTAGCCAAAAAAATAATATGCAAATTCGGTCTAATTATTCATCTGCGGAGAGCCAAAATCAAAACATGCATTGATTCAAAAACGTTCAGAAATTAAATTTTAAAAAAAACAAGTTTTTTTTTAACGGAAAGTAAGGACCGTCATTAAAACTTAAAACGAACAGAAATTACTTCGTATATGAAAGGGGCTGCTTCCTCATCAACGCCCCGCTCTTACGCTAAAGTGTTTTACCGTTTTAAAGAGTAGAGTTAAGAGAAAGATTCAAACTTTAGCGTAAAGAGCGGGGTTTTGATGAGGAAGCAGCCCCTTCCATATACGAAGTAATTTCTATTCGTTTTAAGTTGTAATGTCGCTCCTTACTTTCCGTCAAAAAAAAAACTTGTTTTTTTATCTAATCGTAGAAACTACGGAAAGGACTTGCTTGATTGAAAATTTAAAGTTCTAGTGGTTTTTTTAAGAGTCAACAGTATTGGAGGGCAACCAGTTCCCCTCCCTTGCCCATCAGCCCCAAGACACATCCAATTAAAATTTTCAGATAACAATTTTATCCAGCATAGTTTAAAAGTTCAAAAACTATGCCTCTTGGGATTTTGACCCCCCCCCCCCTACAGCCCACAAGGCAAGGGTTGTAAGTAATGCAAATCACCATTGTTTAAATATAGTATTTATTATCTTGAAAAGGGAACATGCTTAACCTTTGATCTCCAAAAAAGTCAAGAGCATTCAGGTATAGCTTTCAGGGAGCGTTGAAGGGAGTGTTGATCTAGATCAAAACAAACCATGTCTAACCAGGTTGCTAAAAGGGCTTATCTTAGGAGTGGCATAGGGTATTAGGTTTGAACTTTCAGGGGTTTATGGGGGGAGGGGGTAAATTGACTTAAAATGCAATACGTGGGCGCCATTACTACTGCTACTACTATTTACATTGGGACTGCTACTAAGGCTAGGGTATCAAGTTGAAAATTTCAGAGAATGTTGAGGAGTAAGTTAAACTAAATCAAAACATACTATATGCAAAGAGGTTGTCAAAAGGCTATGCCAGTAATATTGTACCAATACTAATAGACCCCGGCGCCGCACTGATTTAATAGTGGTGCTTCACCGATGAAAGAAACGACGGCGCGAAGAAAAATTTCGGCGACACGGCAGCATGCTACCGGTACCATAGGTGCCGTGGCGTGCCATCTATCTGTCTATTATTGGCCTTATGTTTTTGCAGTGATTTGTCGATTCCGGACTGATAAGTATGCAAGCGTGCTAAGTAACTTGAGCCTCCCCACATTGTTCCAGAAGAATTTCTTAAAGAACTTGTCCTCTCACTTGGAGCAGCCCTCTTGATTTCTTGAAGCATAGTTTGACAACTTATTTTAAATGGCTAACAACAATCTTATTTTATTTTATTACAGATCTAACAGATAAAGAAAGCTTACAGATCTTATTTTGCTTTTTATAAATCCATGAAAATTACTCACTTTTAAGATCTATTTCACATCATCAGCCGTATTTTCTCATTCCCTTGGTCATCCTGTTCCTGTATTCTAGTTTCCAGCGTGTTTCATTGCAAAGTTTTGTTTTTTTAATCTTTGGATTAAGGATTATCAGTTTTCGTCTTTCAAGGGACTCAATAAGCCGCAAAGCTGCAAAATGTTTGGAGTTTAGACAATTACAATGTCTTCTTTTGCGTAAAATTTGTTGTTCCTTCGTGAAACCATATCAGAATGCCATGTATTTATAAAAGATTTGAATTGCTTGGATCTACGATTTGTACTGAAAAAGCCACAGCAGTTTTGATTTGTTTTGAATTCTGCGTACTTGAAATCGGGCGAATAATACCTTCAATCGTTATTCTGTTTTAAAACAAAGATGAAAACTTTAGCTCGAGTTTTTCTAAGAAGCCATTAGTTGAAAGTATATTCTTGAACTCTTGCAACTAAGGCCATATTTTGCTTATTTTATTTCATTTCACACTTTGGCAAACAAAAAATTAAAAATAAAGCAAAACCAGTAAATTTGGTAAGCGAATAACTTATCTTAAGTCAGAAACAGATTTCACTTCTTATTTTTAACTGAGCCGATTTGGCAAAATTGCAAACAAATTACAATTAACTAAACTACAGTTAACGAATTTCACATTTTACCGTTCTTTAAGATTCGTTTGAATTTTGGAGAGAAGAAAGGAATGAGATCAAAATTTTTTGCGAAATTTAATAAATCCTTAACTTAATTTCAAATTTGCGGAACAATTTTAGATTTTGATTCGACTTTAACTATAGGCAATTCTTATATTTGGTCCAAATTTTACCGAATCTCAAAAGTTTGGGGTGCTCCACCTCCCTCTGTTGCGACACCTCTGCCTGCTATAATGGATCTAGAAAGCAGCATACACTTGCTTTTACATGCACTGTGGCTTCTATTATTCAAACTTTTCCTAGTTAAAGCCTCCTGACAGGGTATAATTTAAATGCCAAAGGGTATTTTCGTCTTCCCCAAGATGAACTGAGTCCTTAGCTTCTTTAGTATTCTGCTGCACGCAAAGAGCAAAAGCTGCACAATTACAAACAAATTACAATTAACGAAACTACAGTTAACGAATTTTGCATTTTACCGTGTCTGTTCTTTAAAGTTCATCTGAATTTTTGAGAGAAGAAAGGAATGAGATCAAAATTTTTTTGCGAAATTCAATCAAATCCTTAACTTGTTTTTAAATTTTTGAAAAGGAGGAAGTAACTTGCGATTGTAGGAAAACCTTAATTAAACCACTGTATAAAACAGGCAATGAGAGTGAGTGTGGTAACTATTGAGGCATTATTCTGGTATCTGTAGGTATCAAATTACTTAGTAATAGAATACAATTTTTAGATAAAATTTAAAAGTAGAACAGCACGGTTTTAAAAAAGGTAGAGGATGTATCGACCAAATTTTCACTTTTAGGTTAATAACTGAGAAGTGCCTGAGTTATCAAACACCTTTGGTAGTCAGTTTTATAGAGTATAAGCAAGCATTCGATTCTGTTGATAGGGAAGCTTTAGCAAAGGTATTCTCCTTGTATGGTATACCAGACAAATGCATTAAAATGATTAGTGCTCTGTATGAGAATAACACTGCTGCCGTTAAGGTAGGAAATGAGGTTAGCAGCTGTTTTCGTATTGAATAAGGAGTTAAGCATTCTTGTGTTCTAACCATCGTTATATTGATCATTTTGATGATTTTTGTCTTAAGAAGCACAAGAAACGTAATGGGAGACCACGGTATCAAACGCGGAGGAAAACCTTCCTGGACTTAGATTATGGTGATGATTTAAGCATCCTAGATGAAAGTGATAGCAAAATGAATGAGCTTTTAAAGGTTTGGTGAGTTCAAGGTGCTAAAATAGCCTTGAAAATAAATGTTAGGAAAACTAAGTTACTAAGACTAGGAATAAGTGAAGATGAAAGGGTGACGATGAATTACGAAAGGATTGATTAGGTGGACAGCTTATCTTACCTTGAAAGCATTATTGGTAGAGACTGTGGGAGTAGTAAAGATGTTAAAAATACAATAGCCAAGGATCAGGGTATTTTTCAAAGTTAAAAAATGTTTGAAAGAATAGGAAGATAAGTCTGCAATCCAAGATTAGAATCCAAGGCACTCGGAAAAGTGGATGAAGATTTTCTAGATGTTTTCCAGAGAAATTGCCTGCGGATTGTTCTAGGTACCCGGCTGACTGACCGTATTTCAAACAGTAGGCTGTACAGTAATTGTGGTTCAATCCCCCTTTCTATGGTTATAATGATAGAACGGTTGAGGTGGCTAGGGCACGTTCTGCGGATGAAGGTTGACAGATTACCAAAGATTGTCCTTTATGGCTAACCGTTTAGGGGTAAACGGAAAGCAGGTCGTCCGTAATTGGGGAAGGAGGGTATCATAAAGAAAAATTTCAAGGAAATGGGAACTTCCTGAGAGGGTATAAAGAGGGAGGCTTTGAATGGATTGGGATTGAGGAGGAGAATGCGTAGCTATGTTGGCCTCAGGCCGCTTGATGCTGCGGTGAGTTGTTAGTAGTCGTAGTAGTAAAAAAAAACTAGGTGCATCAAGAACTACCAAAAGGGAGTATCTGCAATATCTCATGAAATGTTAAAGGAATTAGGTTGAAGTTTGTAGGCCATGTGGAAGGAGATAGTCAGTTAATACTTGTCTATACTCGAGGTTGTACCGTGATGTGAGTTTGGGATTCCATCAGCCTTAAAGAATGCTAAAATTAAGCAGATGTTGACTCAAGTATTTGAATATTTTTTGCCTAACCATTGATCCTAAGTATAATTGAACAACCATTATTAAAAATATATTTAAAATATTTAACATGTTATTTTATTAGCCAATGAGAAGGACAATGTCAATTAATACAAACTCTTTCTTCAAAAGAAGTTTTTTCAAAGAAAAGATAAGAGCTGCATTAACCCCACGACAAGCTTGAATAAAGTCAAATAATATTTCCATCATGAAAACTATTAGAAATCATCAGCAATGAATGAACAAGACCTAAATGTTTCCGAACTGCTATCTGAATATTGTTTTTTCTTTTTTGGCTTTTTCGGCATGAATTGAAGCTATAATAACCAAGCCTCACAACCCTGTACACAAATTAAGTTTAAAATTTCTTTAATCAAGATTAATCCCACAGCGGCTGTGGATTATTTAGAGGGAAGATTTTACTCACTATAAATAGTACCAAGTAAAATCAAAATTAATGATACATTAACACATAACTAAAACCAAAAGTGCACAGTATTTCCAATTTACTATGTAGTGTATTTATATTTCATAAGTAGAGGTCATTATGATAAAAGCTGACGAATAAAGGTCTTCTATGAGCGTAATGATTCTTTGTGACATCGGCTAGGTATAACTATCATTGTTGTAATTGCGTTTTGACGAGTTTTGACACAACTGTTTCTTGGTGCACTTTTTACTTAATAGCTACATTTGGTAGTTTTGGGTATAATAACAACAAACATTGAACGATTTTTCATCTATGTCTACATTTTAAAAATTTTGGTAAATCAAAAGTACCAGAATTATTTAAATTTTGGACCCACTTTAAAACAATTCTCTATGTGTATTGCAATTTTAAATATTTTAAAAGCGATTATATATGCTGATAAATAGGGTAATAGGAAAAGGACTAACGTGCATAACTTCAAACGATAAAAACTTGTAGAGGTGAAAATATACTTCCAAAACTAAAAGGAAAACTTAGTTTATTATTCAAAGCAATTGATAGTTTTACTTTTCTACGTCACGGGCCAACACCGCCCAACAAGATGAGAAAACTGGTTTAGTAAATTGGTTAATTCGGTAGTTTGCCATATAAATTAGAAAACGCTGGAAATTTCTTGATTCTTCTTTTTTGAAGAAACAGATAAAAAAAAAATTAAGATTTTGGAATGCCGGCATACAAAGATTGGAAAGAATTTGAAAGACTAGCTGAAACTCTATACTTACAAAACCCATCAAAGGTTTGATAAAATCTATTTATTCATTTAACTTGAAAAGTTAGAGTATAGCTTCCTTGCTAATTCATATAGTTGAGCTAGGGAATTATGCTTAGCCTACAAGTCAACCTTTGTTATAGAAAAAAAATCTTGAGATTCAGTCTTTTGTGAATTTTAGTTCCAAATTCCAGTAAAATTATAAACAATGCGCATTTGACTATCCTGTTTTCAAAATTAGTTGTGGTAGGCTAGTAGCCTAAATATAAATAACTTAATATCTTTTTATGATCTTGCTAAATGTAATAATTCCTCTAATAGCAGTTTTAGGCTCCTTCAACAATTGAAAGAGCCTAAAAGTGCACATTTTAGCCTAAACAAAAGTGTAAAAATGTAGGCTATTTAAAAAAAATATAGTAAATTTTCATTTTACAACACAATTTAGCTAGAATGGTGGTGAATACATCACTTGATGAATTTTCTTATATTGTTCCATAGTTCTTTAATTATTTCTTGGGCTAATTCCTGGTAAAATTCTAGTTAATTGACTTCTTGCTATCTTGGAAAGGGTTTAGGTTAGGAAAATGAAACTTTCAGGGATGGGTCTACAGGCTGAAGTATATCCCAGGAAGGTATTTTAAAGTACCTACCTCCACTCCTTCTCTCTCTAGAGGGCCCTGACCTTTGATGACCTTTAAAAATATGTGTGCTATAAAAGTGAAACCTTGCAAAATAGATCTTCTGCTTAATTGAAGTACAACAAGATTGTTTTCAGCTTCATAACTTTGCTCAATCCCATTTTATAAGGCTTTAAAGATGTGTAAATACATTTCCTAAATTTAAAAAAAAACATTAATATGGCTCAAAATTCTACTAAAATAACAGGAATTGCATTTTCAGAACTAAAGGCAGGGAAAAAGCAACTAGTAACTGAAAATTAAGGTAAAATTTTGTTTTGTCAAAATTTCAATAGGTATAGACCTGTCATGTAGGCAAATTTCAGGACCCTCTAGAGGGAGAAGGAGTGGAGGTGGGTACTTTAAAATACCTTCCTGGGATATACTTTAGCCTGTAGATCCATCCCTGAAAGTTTCATTTTCCTAACCTAAACCCTTTCTGAGATAGCAAGAAGTCAATTAACTAGAATTTTACCCTAATTCTTTTTTGAGCCTTTAGTGGGGTCTAGCAGAATATTTCTAAAAGTGCCTGAAATTCCTCATGAATAACATCACAGCAAAACTGGCATCATTTTTGAGAGGTTTCTAGCTCTTTCAAATTTTCTGCAAATTTGTTCTTAAAATATTATTTTCTAATAAGAATAAGGAAAATGATAATAATCATTCTTGAATCAGCTACAAATGGCAATTTTTTTCTCTAGCCAGTTTTTATAAAAACATGCTTTTAAATTTTGGTGGGTCAAGCAAAGTTGAAAAGACTTTGCCCCAGAAGCAATAATTGAATTAGGCTATGACAAAGCATAAAAAAGGCATCAAATTATATATTCACTATCATCAAGTTCAATTTATTAATATGTATAACAGATAAAATACACTGGGTCACCATGGAGAGACAGAGCTTGTGGTTAAAATTATCATTTGTAGCTGACTCTGAAATGGTAATCATGGAACTGGTATAATATACCTCCCACCTATTATTCTTAGAATTTGTTTTTCAGACACTTGATCCTAATGAAGTACAATAAAAAAAATAATGCCGTACAAACAAATTCAGGCTATATATTTTCACATTAGGGGGGGGGGGGGGTTAAAGTATAGCAGGTCTGCATACCTAATGTGTTAGCTATAATTATTCTGCACATTATGTAGTAAGAACTGTTTTCTAACTCCACACTGTCCAAATACTTTATCCTGCTCCCCTTCTAATGTTAAAACTTATAGCCTAAATTATATATTTTTCATCAATTCTGTCACTTTCCTTTGTCTTGTCTCACACTAAGCTGAAAGAAAAAAAAACGATTCTGCAATACATCAATAAATGTACAGCTTGAATGGTAGGGGATTTATTTGTACAAATAGGCTACTGTAATTACTTTGATTGATCTTATTAGCAAAATTAGATTTGGAAACAAATTTGCAGATTTTTTTTTAAAGCATATAAAGCCTATTAAGGTATAACCATAGATTAGGGGCTATTGAGAAGGAAACATGTGTGTTGATACACTTGGTCTATATTTGAAATTACAGTAAAATTGGTGCAAACAGTATTACTGGCTTTCATGTAAAGTGAATATACCACTTGATGCCTTTTTTAATGCTGTTTACAAATATAATAATCACTTCTACCACAAATTAAGATTTAAGCACTTTTTGACCTCTTAAAAATGACCTATGTATGGGGTCATGACAAATCTGTAATAGTTTAGAAACAAATTTGGGCTATATATTTGCACATCAGGGGGGTGGAGGTAAAGCATAGCATATATTAAATACGTAAACTAACCATTGCTGTATCTTTTTTTGTGTGTGTTTGTGCACATTGAATTTTAATGAGAAGAGAAATCACCAGTGCAACAGCACAAACACATAAAAAAATACAGCAATGGTTAGTTTACATATTTAATATATGCTATGCTTTACCTCCACCCCCCTGATGTGCAAATATATAGCCCAAATTTGTTTCTAAACTATTACAGATTTGTCATGACCCCATATATAGGTCATTTTTAAGAGGTCAAAAAGTGCTTAAATCTGAATTTGAGGTAGAAGCGATTATTATATTTGTAAACAGCATTAAAAAAGGCATCAAGTGGTATATTCACTTTATATGAAAGCCAGTAATACTGTTTGCACCAATTTTACTGAAATTACATAAGTCCTATGCATTTTGCAATAATGTCCATGCATTCAAAAGGAGAACAATCCTCTTGTCTCAGCCTATTTACCTCTAAATTGAATCAACTATGATGAAATCAAGAAACAGAAAAACACATTGGAAACACATAATTTGTGATGTATATTTGTACATTTGGGTTGGGGGTAAAGTACTGAGCTACTATGGAAACAAATAATTTGTGATGTATGTGGAGTTTTCTCTTATGCATCAATCATGTATGCAGCAACCAGGCAATTATCAATCACGTAAGTAAGTAAGCTTATATTGTGACCCAAGCACCTACAAAATAAATATAAAAATCAGTAAGAAAAATCAATGTCTGATCACTTTAAATGGAGAACTCTACATCTTCCTTCTTTTGGATTTGTTCTTCTTCAAGTGATCCAACAGGGGTTTCATGGCTAAAGGTTTAATCTGGCTGGCTCCTTTATAACCCTTCCTGACCTTGTCGTCTTCAGATTTGGTTGTACTGGGTGTGCTGTAGCTGCAGCTTTGGAACCAGGAGGTGTGCTTTGTGGTTCCTTAGGGTTTGGTTGTCGGTTTGCTCTTGGTGTCTGAAAGGATTCTTCAGGCAGGCTAAACCTCCAACTGATATCACTTGATGGGCTCGTGATTAGGGGGGATTTGCACAATGGTTCAAGTTCCATGGGCACCTCCATGTTTGTTAACGGCATCACATTGTTTTGCAGGTAGGTGCACTTGTTTGTAGTGGGTCTGGCACGTATAAACTTCCTGTTGCGTCTATATACAGCTCCATCTTCTGTCTTTACAGTCACTGAGCGGTTGCTTGATTCATTGTATATACCAGTTACTGTGGCCTTAATCCATCTTTCATTTGCCTGCCCAGTTTTATTGAGCCATACTTGCTGGCCTGGTGCAAAAGGTTTGATCATGTGTGTACCTCTGTTGTAAGCCCCCTTCTTGGCTTCTTGCTGCTTTTGTCTTGCTGCCTTGTAATCCTCTTTGGGCACGATTTTTGACACAAAGTTATGCTCTACTGACGGCATAACTGATCTTAACTGGTGATTCATCAACAGTTGTGCTGGTGATGCTAAATCGTCTACGGGAGTGTTCTGATACTCAAGTAAAGCTAGGTATGGGTCTAATCTGTCAGTCAGTGCTTTTGACATAAGCCTTTTTATGGTTTGGACCACTTTTTCTCTGAGGCCGTTGCTCTGAGGGTATCTGGGACTGGACGTGTGGTGTGTGATTCTCCACTGTTCTGCAAATTTTTTGAATTCGTCTGCTGTGAACTGAGGGCTGTTGTCAGAGGTAAGTATTCATGGGATCCCATGTTGTGTGAATTAGCTTTTCAGCTTGGTTATTATGGCTCCCGAGCTTGTACTGTCTAGCTTGTCAAGTTTGATGTATCTACTATAGTAGTCAGTGGTTACCAAGTAATTTCTTCCTTCCCAGAACAGTAAATCGGTACCCACATGTTCCCATGGGTACTCAGGAATTTCAGAATTTATGAGAGGTTCTTTTGGCTGGCAATCACTGGATCGTTGACATATTTCACATCTGGAGATATACTTGGTGATGTCGGCAGTGATGTTTGGCCAGAAAACGCATGAGCGTGCACGTTGTTTTGTTTTGACAATGCCTAGGTGGGCTGTGTGAAGACGGGTCATGATTTCTTGGCGCATACACCCCAGTATTATGATTCGATCACCCTTTAAGAGGATTCCTTGGTATGCTGCCAGTTTGTTTCTGTAATTCCAGTACTCCTGAATTTCAGCTGGGCACTGTTTTTTGTGCTCTGGCCATCCTTTTTTGATGGTGTTGGCTAGAACTTGCATTTTTGGGTCATGTTTGGTACTGTCTGTGATGCTTTGCACCATTTGGTCTTTGATTGGGATGTGTTTCATAATGTTATGCACGTGCAATTCAGCCTGTAGATCTTCTTCTGGGTCTGTGTGTGTGTAAACGTGATAGGGTATCAGCCACAGGAATTTCTTGTCCAGGTCTGTATGTGAACCTGAGGTCGTATGGCTGGATGGCTAGCATCATCTGCTGTAATCTGGGTGGAGCCTTGCTGATCGGTTTTCTCAAAATGTTTTCCAATGGTTTGTGGTCTGTAATGACCCAGACCTTTCTTCCAAATATATATTGGTGAAAATGTTTGCATGCAAACACGATGCCGAGTAGTTCTTTCTCAATTTGAGAGTATCTTTGTTCTGTGTCACTCAATGATCTTGAACCACATGCTACTGTTTCGTCTTCCACTAGTAGCTGGGCTCCCAACCCATGTTGTGATGCGTCGACAATTACCTCAACTTCCTGGCAGTGAGTATTGAAATATGAGATGTGTTTGCACAATGAGTTGCAAATACTTTGACATGTATCACTGTGTTTCTTTGTCCAGACAAAATCCTTAGCTTTTCCAAGCTCTCGTAGAGGTTGGTTCAGACTTGATAAGTTTGGTATATATCTGGAGAGATAGTTGAACATCCCTAATAACGTCTGCAGTTCCTCTTTGTTTCTTGGTTCCAGCATTTCAGCAATTGCTTTTGTTTTGTTGGGGTCTGGCCTGACACCCTACGTGGTTAGAAGATGGCCAAAATATGGAATGGCTGTTGCATTGAATACGCATTTGTCTTGATTAAACTTGACTCCTTTTTCCTTGCTCTTTGGAGGACTGCTTTCAGTTGCATGTCATGATCTTCTTTACTTGTTCCTACGCCTGCTATGTCATCCACTATTAGACCCAGACCCAATCCTTCAAAAGCCTCCTCCATCCAGTGCTGGTACTCATCCTGAGCTGAGATTATTCCAAATGGATATCTTCTCCACTTGAATCTCCCAAACATGGTGTTGAACATTGTCAGATCCGATGATGCATCATCAAGTACCATCAACCAGTATCTGTTTCTAGCATCTAGTTTGAACAGATTTTGAGCTCCGTGACATTTGTTTGCAATGTCGTCAAACGTTGGTATCGGATAATGTGGTCTCTGTATCCATTTGTTCAATTCTACAGGATCTAGGCATATCCAGATATCACTGTTTGGCTTCTGCACTATGACAATAGAGTTTACCCACTCTGTTGGCTGAGTAACTTTTTCGATTATCCCGAGGGAGACCAGTCGTTCCAGTTCGCTTTTCAGTTTGTCCTGGATTGCCAAGGGTACTTTTCTTGGTGGTTGTACTGATGGTATTGCTCCGGGCTTCAAGTGTATCTTGCATTTTCCAGGCATTTTACCAATGCCTTCGAACACGTCTTTGTATTCTACTAGAATCTCATCCGTAGTACTAGTTACTGGTGTCTGTTCTATGTTGTATATGAACTTGATTAAGTTCAGCGATACACTGGTCTGCCTACTAAGTATAGGTCTCTTGTCTGTATCCACCACATAGAACTTGTGTGTTTGCGGCTCTCTGTTCTTGTACTGAACCTCTAGCTGGCAGGTACCAGGTACTTTCAAGGATTCACCAGTATAGCTTGTAAGTATGTCAGATGTTGGCCTGAATTTTGGTTGTGGATGCATCTTGTTAAGGGTCTTCATTGGTATGACATTTGCTTCTGCACCTGTATCAATTTTGAATTCCACGTTGATTCCTTCTTTTGTTAGATACAGTTTGGCCACTGGTTCATTATTCTTTTCCTCCTTGGTTTGGATGCTTTCAATAAAATACTGTGAAGATGTATCTGTACTACTTTCTTCTGTTTCAATGCTATGAATGTTCCTTTGACTGCTTCTGCACATTTTTGCAAAGTGATTCATCTTCTTGCATTTTATGCAGCTTTTCCCTTTGGCAGGGCACTGATGGCTTTTGCTGAACACTCCACCACAATTGTAACACTTTGGCCCTTCACCTGAGTCCTTTGGGGAACATACATGACCAGGTGTGAAGCTGCCACCACATTTGTAGCATTTTTGTCCCTGCCTTGTTACCACATCTATCTCTTGTTTTACATGCACTTTTGGATGTTCCTGGTTGGACATTATCATCAACTGTGCTTGGGTCGCCTCTGCAGCTCTGCATGTAGCTATTGCACGAGCTAGAGTTAGTCCTGCTCCTTCACTAAGTAGTCGTTCCCAAATCTTGTCTTGCTTAACTCCAAAAACTAGTCAATCTCTGATCATTTCATCACTGGTCGTTCCGAATGCATATTCTTTTGCTGTGATGCGCAACTCAGTGAGGTACTGTTCTATGGATTCACAGTCTCTCTGGTTACGTTTGTGGAACTGATATCTTGCAAATATAGGGTTCGCAAGTGGTTCAACATGTTCACTAAACTTCCTTAGATATGTTTTGACATTGTTTGTTTCATCGGCAGTTAATGTCCATGTATTAAAAATGTCTCTGCCCTTTTCACCAGCCCATATCAGCAAGTATGAGCATTTCACTGCACTTGTTTTTTCACTTAGAGGTCCTGTAAACATAAGTTCTGCATGCTGTTTGAAGTGTGACCAGGCAACTTTTAAGTTTGTTGCATCCCAATTTATTGATGGGCAAGCTCCAAATTCCATGTTGTATTCCTCAGACTTCTGACACCATGTGGAGTTTTCTCTTATGCATCAAGCAGGTATGCGGCACCCAGGCAATTATCAATCACGTAAGTAAGTAAGCTTATATTGTGACCCAAGCACCTACAAAATAAATATAAAAATCAGTAAGAAAAATCAATGTCTGATCACTTTAAATGGAGAACTCTACAATGTATATTTGTACATTTGGGTTGGGGGTAAAGTACTGAGCTACTATGTCTACCTCTTTCTTATTTACAGGGCCTAGAAGATTGTATACACAACCAGAGGCAGTTTTAAGGGAGGACAGAGTACTTGTCCTGGGTGCAGAAATTTTGGTGGTACAAAATTTAAATAGATAGTCTAATGGTTATTGTCATTTTGTATTCTTTTTTAATTTTATTTTTATTAAAATGAAGTAGAAGGACTGATAAATTAAAAGAAAAAAAATAATTAATCAATAAATTGAAAATATTTTTACTAATCAATGAAAATTGTGTGGGAGTTAGTTGGGGGTAAAAGGTAAAAAGGTAAAGGATACGGCATTAGACTTTACAGTCTGTACTGGCGGTGCTGATCTCTGTTTCTTGGCCCTTCAGCCAGGAAGTGCAATGGGGGTTGGGGGCCAGCCATCCTGTGCTTTCGCACACCCTTCCTGTTTACCTTCCCCAGATTTCTCCAGGTACCCATTTAGAGCTGGGTCAACTCTGGCTAAGCTTACAGAGTCACGCCACTGACCCCCATCCCAAACTGAAGAATTGGGTAAACTGGGATTCGAACCCGCGTCCTCTCAGACAAGGGATCCCGAATCCATCACACCAACTCACTCGGCCAGGACGGCTCATGTTAGTTGGGAGGGGGGTATTAATCAAGATTTTGCTCCAGGCACAAGAGAGGCCAGAACTGCCACTGTACATGACTGATCTATTACTTGTCTCAATTCTGATATAAAAAAAAAATATTTACCCTAATTTAGTATTAAAATTTGATTAATAGTCCATGTGCAGATCTAAGTCAGAAGGCTGCTCATAACAAATTCAATGTATTGGACAACTGTATCTAGTTCCTCAAGATCTTGGGTGTAAAAACCCCTTTTCGGTAGAAAATGTAGTGTTATATTTAAATTTCAAATGACACACTTATAAGAAGCTATAAACTTATAATTTACATGATTCAAGAAGTTGGTGGTCATGGGGGCAGGGGGGTGATCATAAACAAAATGTATAAGCATTTAAGGGTCAAAAGAAAAGTATTAAAGTCTTCTGGTAAAAGTTGAGTAAAATCTAATAAACTCTTCAGGTAAAACCTGCTTCTTTCTCTTTTTAGATTTCAGACGCGACAGTCTATAGGGGTTGTACTTTGAAATTTTGTATCTCCAACACATCAACCCTGAAAGTTGAGATGATTTTTGGTCATGCAAAGTTTTGTATAGGAATTGTTTTGGTACCATTTCATACTCATCAATTTTTTAGCCTCTAAAATTTATCTTGTCCAGTTTTGTTGCTAACTGCAAGGAAATCACTGTGATTGAGCATCACATAAGCTAAATAGAGTTGCTTCAACAACAACACTAGCTCCTTTAGTTACCATATAGACTCCAGATGTAGAATGTATAATGAAGGTTGCCATTTGGAATTATGAAGTTTGTCCTTAGTGCCCCTTGAAGAGGGATACAAGCCACTCAAAAGTGATGGGTACATCTTTGTCCCTAATTTAGATTTCAGTTTGTAAAACCTCTATTAAATGCTAAATATACCAATATATTTAACACTGTCATTGTAAAATAAACTCCCTATATAACATTTAATTTTATTAATGCAAAATCTAAGGTGCTAAAAATCTATATTCTAATAGCTGTTTCAAAAAAAAAAATTGTGTTCACACTCAGAGAAAAATGTTTGTTGAAACATTTTTAATCGGAATTCATTAGGTTTAAACTTGAAAGATGGTTTTATGTACTATTAACCTTTTTCAAGAAGTAGTAAATTACAATCAATACAAACTGTCCATTCTTTATGTTGTTTGCACAAGCACAGAGTTTATTATTAGGCCAAGGGTTCCTATCTTGTCAAGGTAGCCTTTTACTAGTGAAACTGTTTCAAACTTAAGATGTGCTGAGTAGACTGTCTCAAAGATTTCTGCATACTATGTTTTGTCTAGAAATTTAAAATTTCTCATTCTCTGTGTTGTCTCATTGTCTTTTGTTTTGTGAATTAATTTTTTGTTCATATTTATTTTCAGGTAAGATATACTATAAAATATGCACATGATAATGGAATGGTGATAGTAAAAGTAACAGATGATGCCACAGTAAGTTTTAGTTTAAGGTTTGCTTTCAATATGCTGCAAATTAATGAACTGTGTTTCTATTCCTCAAAATATAGAAAGCTAAAGAGAAATATCCTGAAGACAGTTACTATATGCAAATTAAGCAAACATCCTAGCTAGACAACTAATGCCTTGTTCAACAAAATATACTGCAAATTATAAAATATAGAAACCAATAAAATCTAACTCACAGGAGAAGATCCAGCAGGCTCATTTGAGTGCATATGCCCCTCCCCCCAGAAGCTTGAAAGTTGCACTAGTAACAGGTTTGAAGGGACAAAAAACACCAACCAAAGAGTCATATTTAATTTTTTTTGTTTGTTTGTTTTTTTGTTGTTTTTTTTGCTTGCTGCTAAAAGAGCAAATATTACAATAAGGGATTGTATAAATCTGTTGTGAAATTGAATAGCAGTAATTAAGAACTTTTTTTGTTAGTCTTGACTTAATTTTTATGAGGTATTGAACCTAAGGATAAGCTCAAATTCATATATTTTTATTTACATTATTTCTACCGTGTTTTATTATTACTTGTTTTTATTTTATGTTTATATAATTTTTATTTTTTGTTTTATCATTTTATTTTTACTTTCTAAGTTGTATTTGGGGATTATCAGTTTGCCCTTATTTTATTGGAGGGTTTTTGAGTTTCTTACATTGTTATTGGTTTCTTTGTTTTCATAGTTGTGTTCTTCTGAAGACTGCTTGTAGTCATTTATCCAAGATGCTCACTTAGGCTATATTTTGGTCACTGCTTTCAAAAAGTCATTGAACCTCTTATATTCTGTATTATTTTATAGTAAATTTGCTTAGTATTTGTTTGATTGCGATTAATTTTGAGACAAATGCCTTTCTTGAAGTTTGGGATAATTATTAAGGCAAGATTCATGGTACCATAGACAAACATGATATAGATCTTCTACTACTCATGGCTGAGTTTTTGTGTATAGTCATTTGACTATGATCAATTCTTGGGAAATCTTTTAATCATTTCACTCACACATGCACCCTCCCCCCTTCCTTATGACTCCATGTATAGGCCTTATTAATATATTTATATTTTATTTTGCATCTGCTGATGCTTTGTTTTCCTTGTGAATGGGATCCTTAATATGTCCAAACCACTAGATGTATATCTGATTATAAAGGAATTCCTGGTCTGTTGGATCAAATATTATTTAAAGGTGATTTAGGAATACAAATACATTCTGTTATTTAGGTGAAATTTTTATACTTTTGCACAAATCTATATTGTAGGGCTATATATGGGACCAGCAGGGGGTGGTGAGGGTATGTTTGCAAGTAAAACAATTATTATATTTGTAAAAAGTCTCAAAAAGGCACCTAACTTTGTGTTCGCGTTGTCCAAACATCTGTAGTGGAACAATGTAGAGACTTGGCTATTTTTGTCATAAACAACTTCTATGAAACATGTATTTTTTATGGCTAGGTTCATGGCACCAGAAATAAAAACGAAAAAGGCCTGCTGTTAGTTATGGCTAGTCTCATTTTCAAATGGTTAAAACTTACAGTAAAGAAGTTTAAAGGCTACCCACTTTAGATGATCACTGATTATCTCTTCAAGATTATTTTAAATTTCCATAAGTTGTACCTATAGATAAGGGTATTTTTGAAAGCTTTGATTAGCCATTTTCAGTTGTAAATTGTCCCTTTTAAAGTTTTATCAAATGTATCTTCTATTTCTTTGTTTTTTCTTGTATGTTAGCTTGTGTTTAAAGATAAACAAGAAAAATAATGCTATAGAACTGAAGCTTGGCTGAATATTATCCTTCCTAATGTATTTTCTGTATAGATTTGGGAAAATTTTTAGAATCTAAAAAAAATTTTCAGCTTAGGTGTCCAGACGCCAAACTGATTACTTCACTAGAACAAGCAATGTAAAAAATTTGACAAGTAAAATGG